>NW_025533485.1:350000-392500 GCF_020615455.1 Coregonus clupeaformis | reverse complement strand
TATATAAAGTGATCTATAACAGCGCTTTGGTCTGCGGTGCTTTATGCTACAAACAAGCTGTAAAATATCCAGGAAAGACGTGACTCTGACACATATGAGGATATCATTGTTTTGTTTCTTTGACGTTCAGAGGCTGAGCTACAACTTTCTATAGCTGAGGAGACAAAAACTATTATTTTCTTGGGAAGTAATCAAATTCTATCACTATCAATTTATTAAGATATTCACTTTCTGTACAATAGAAGATGTTTAATCTCAAACAGCTTTTAGGGAAACACTTGTGACCTTCATTCGTTGGGTTAAGCCACGGAAGAAGAGTAGCCAGCAGTTAAATCTTACATTTTTCTGCATCGGTAAGCCTACTCTGCCTGGGGTGGAAAGGTAGGCCAAACCTTTGAAAGCACCATGCTCAGATTTCTACTGATGTCTCAGATATAATTATTTGCAAACAGGGACAGTTTTGTGGCAAATAAGACACACTGATTTGGCATTGGAGAAATATGATAAGATGAACACATACAGTGAGGGAAAAAAAGTATTTGATCCCCTGCTGATTTGGCATGGGTCCTCAGATCCTCAAAAAATTATACAGCTGCACCATCGAGAGCATCCTGACTGGTTGCATCACCGCCTGGTATGGCAACTGCTTGGCCTCTGACCGCAAGGCACTACAGAGGGTAGTGCGTATGGCCCAGTATATCACTGGGGCAAAGCTCCCTGCCATCCAGGACCTCTATACCAGGCGGTGTCAGAGGAAGGCCCTCAAAATTGTCAAAGACTCCAGCCACCCTAGTCATAGACTGTTCTCTCTGCTACCGCACGGCAAGCGGTACCGGAGTGCCAAGTCTAGGTCCAAAAGACTTCTCAACAGCTTCTACCCCCAAGCCATAAGACTCCTGAACAGCTAATCATGGCTACCCGGACTATTTGCACTGCCCCCACCCCATCCTCTTTACGCTGCTGCTACTCTGTTAAGTATTTATGCATAGTCACTTTAACTCTACCCACATGTACATATTACCTCAACTACCTCAACTAGCCGGTGCCCCCGCACATTGACTCTGCAACGGTACCCCCCTGTATATATAGCCTCCCTACTGTCACTTTATTTTACTGTATATATAGCCTCCCTACTGTCACTTTATTTTACTTCTGCTCTTTTTTTCTCAACACTTTTTTTTGTTGTTGTTGTTTTATTCTTACTTTTTTTTGTTTAAAATAAATGCACTGTTGGTTAAGGGCTGTAAGTAAGCATTTCACTGCAATGTCTGCACCTGTTGTATTCGGCGCATGTGACCAATAAAATTTGATTTGATTTGATTTGATTTTTTTTGTACGTTTGCCCACTGACAAAGACATGATCAGTCTATAATTTTAATGGTAGGTTTATTTGAACAGTGAGAGACAGAATAACAACAAAAAAATCCAGAAAAACGCATGTCAAAAATATTATAAATTGATTTGCATTTTAATGAGGGAAATAAGTATTTGACCCCTCTGCAAAACATTACTTAGTACTTGGTGGCAAAACCCTTGTTGGCAATCACAGAGGTCAGACGTTTCTTGTAGTTGGCCACCAGGTTTGCACACATCTCAGGAGGGATTTTGTTCCACTCCTCTTTGCAGATCTTCTCCAAGTCATTAAGGTTTCGAGGCTGACGTTTGGCAACTCGAACCTTCAGCTCCCTCCACAGATTTTCTATGGATTAAGGTCTGGAGACTGGCTAGGCCACTCCAGGACCTTAATGTGCTTCTTCTTGAGCCACTCCTTTGTTGCCTTGGCCGTGTGTTTTGGGTCATTGTCATGCTGGAATACCCATCCACAACCCATTTTCAATGCCCTGGCTGATGGAAGGATGACAAAGAGCTCGATTTTGGTCTCATCTGACCACAACACTTTCACCCAGTTCTCCTCTGAATCATTCAGATGTTCATTGGCAAACTTCAGACGGCCCTGTATTTGTGCTTTCTTGAGCAGAGGGACCTTGTAGGCGCTGCAGGATTTCAGTCCTTCACGGCGTAGTGTGTTACCAATTGTTTTCTTGGTGACTATGGTCCCAGCTGCCTTGAGATCATGGACAAGATCCTCCTGTGTAGTTCTGGGCTGATTCCTCACCGTTCTCATGATCATTGCAACTCCACGAGGTGAGATCTTGCATAGAGCCCCAGGCCGAGGGAGATTGACAGTTCTTTTGTGTTTCTTCCATTTGCGAATAATCGCACCAACTGTTGTCACCTTCTGACCAAGCTGCTTGGATGTTGGTCTTGTAGCCCATTCCAGCCTTGTGTAGGTCTACAATCTTGTCCCTGACATCCTTGGAGAGCTCTTTGGTCCTGGCCATGGTGGAGAGTTTGGAATCTGATTGATTGATTGCTTCTGTGGACAGGTGTCTTTTATACAGGTAACAAACTGAGATTAGGAGCACTCCCTTTAAGAGTGTGCTCCTAATCTCAGCTTGTTACCTGTATAAAAGACACCTGGGAGCCAGAAATCTTTCTGATTGAGAGGGGGTCAAATAATTATTTCCCTCATAAAAATGCAAATGAATTTATAACATTTTTGACATGCGTTTTTTTTAAGGATTTTTTTGTTGTTATTCTGTCTCTCACTGTTCAAATAAACCTACCATTAAAATTATAGACTGATCATTCCTTCGTCAGTGGGCAAACGTACAAAATCAGTAGGGGATCAAATTCTGTTTTCCCCTCACTGTAGGCCTATCTCTCTGTCCATTCTTAGCCTGTCATTTCCGTAATTTGTGTGGTATAATGAATGATTCTGCTAATATGTAAAATGACATAGAATTGCATTAAATGTTAATCGAAGGCTACTCTTTCTCGGACCTGCAAACACGATGATAGATTCATGCAATACTTTTACTATAAAGGAGATCTTTCTACCCCTACTCTTGTCCACGGTGGTCTGCGAACCCACCCCCTTCTGGCCCGCAGCCCTGTGAACTAGCAACATTCCTGCGTTGCCATGTCATGCTTACAGGATGAAGAACAGTTTCTAAAACTGCACATCTAAGGCCCTAGTCTGTCCAGGAAGTGAGGGTAAACAGTAGACATATTCTCTACTATCCACTGTGTTTTCATTATTATTTCGGGTATAGAGGAGGGTCACCAAAAAATTATTCAAGCGTTCAGAGAGGGTTTAGGTAAAACATATTTTGTTGAAGGGAGGGCCATCCATTTTACATTTCAGAGAGGTCCGATTTTCTCCCTGTAACCCTAATTATAAATAACGTTCACTCCCTTAGTCCCTGATCCTCTGGCTCCAGTCTCCAACCCTTCTGTCAGGAATCAGGATTGTGAAATATTCAGAAAGAGAGAGAAAGAGTGAGAATGCTTTCAGGATTTAAGCAGCGGATGGGTGGAAACTGCTGTTAGACATTAAATCCTCCATGGACATGGCATGTAAATAAAAATGAGCTGCCATCTTATGTAACATCGCTCGCTGCCTGCCTCGCTGCCTGCCTCGCTGCCTGCCTCGCTGCCTGCCTCGCTGCCTGCCTCGCTGCCTGCCTCGCTGCCTGCCTCGCCGAGTCTCCGTAACAATGAACACGTTTGCGTCCCAAATGGCATCCTATTCGCTGTAAAGTGCACTACTGTTGACCAGAGCCCTAAGGGCCCATTTGGTGCACTACTTGGGGAATAGGTTGCCATTTTTGGACACATCGTAACTGTTGAACCGCATTAAACAGAGTCCCGATGAGGGCCGTTATAAAGCCTTAGAAATAGAATCGCATCTCATTCTATTTCTATGGTTACCGCCCCTTTTTTAGTCAGTGATATTCCACACAGCATCTAAGGCTGACTTTCTCTCTCCTGACACATCGTTTCCAACCATTAAGACCAGTGTAAACATCATCAGAATAAGCATTAAGACAAAACAATCACAGATGGGACTTTAAATATAATGTCTGGCCGCTAGGAGCGGGAATATTTTCTCCTGGTTTATGGTCTGTCAGCCTGCCACAGACAGAGAGAGAGAGAAAGAGAGAGACTCAGCCCAGTGTACTGCTTTTGAGGAGTGACAGTAGCCTGGAAAATGACCTGTGATGTCCAAAGCAGGCACCACAGACAACGTTGACACACACACACACACACACACACACACACACACACACACACACACACACACACACACACACACACACACACTACTGGGGAATGCAAAACACAATTGAATATGAGACTAACGTTGTCACTCATCCAAATGGTCAGTTCTACATGGAGGGACCAAGAGATCTGATAAATGTTTTACTGCAGTGGGCTAAATCAGGATCACACAGAGTGAGTGATTCTTGGTAGTCTACTTTGAAACAAAAGTATACACCTCACACACATGGTTATGTATTCCATTTTGAGTTTGCATCCCAATATTACACTTGATATATACATCACAGAAGACTGAAATATAACAAAAAACTGTTTGACATAGAAACAACGGATTTTCTGTGTTTTACTTGTAATAATGTTTATTAATTATGAAATTCTAAAAAATAATATGAATAACATTCGACCCATGAGGTCACTGGGTCATCTGACTGCAGGAAAAGGGCTACATGTGTTGAGACACCGTGTTGAGACACGTTCAGCTGATATTTCACCACTGTCCTTCCTTGTAGACCAGAGGAGGCTGGTGGGAGTAGCTATGGGAGGACGGGCTCATTGTAACGGCTGAAATGGAATAAATGGAACGGAGTCAAACGTGTGGTTTCCATGTGTCTGCTGTGTTTGACACCGTTCCATTTATACCATTCCAGCCATTCCAATGAGCCCGTCCTCCCATAGCTACTCCCACCAGCCTCCTCTGTTGTAGACATGGCTATTTCCCACTGCGGTCCACAAAAGATGAAAACCTTCCAGGTAGAAGTAGGCACATATCTAGGATCAGCTCAGCCTCCCTATATCCTAACCTTAATATGAGTATTAAATGGGGAAAGCTGGCCTTAGATCAGTGTGTTGTAGCTGTCAGCGCACTATGTTGAAAACAGTACAGCTAGCAATACGTCTACAGCCATCGGAGCCCAGGCTGAAGAGAATGACAGCTTCCTGGGTTGCTGGATTCAGTGTGACTTGAATTTTGCAAATGTTCCCTTTTTTTTCATTTCCTTTGCGATGCTGTTTTTTTTTTTTTTTTTTTTTCAGGATACACTTCCTGTCTCCCAGTCATAACACCTTGAAAACTCCAACAGAACTTCGATTTAGGATTAAGGGTTCTATGGAACATATGAATCAGCATTGTAAGCCAGACAAGGCCACCCAATAAAATATAAGTAATTAGGATATATCAGGGCCACCCAATACAATGGAAGTAATTAGGATATATCAGGGCCACCCAATACAATGGAAGTAATTAGGATATAACACATAGGCTATAATCCACATGGTGATTTTGTTTGGGAGCATGGTGTTTCATCTGTGGTACTGTATTGTGGGTCTTTCTATAACTTTATGAATCCTTCATTTTTTCTAGTTTACTTCTAGTATTGTGTTTGGCAGCTGTGGGACACGTCACAATTCTGCCAATGTAAGCATCTGCTTTCAATACCATATATAGAGCTTCACCTGTTATCTTAGGGATCTATCTTAGTATTGCACTATTGATTGAGAGAGATCAGATGTAGATCAAGGTCTGTATTGAAATCAGTTCAATATTAGAATAATATTATATAGAGTTATAAATGGTCTCTAAGCACTGAACTGACCTGAGTTTGCACTCCAGCAAAAAAGTGGTTGTAACACCAAAGTCTCCATGAATCAGTTCGATAGTAGAATAATATTATCTAGTTATTTGTCCTCATTGATCTGTGTTATGACTTGACCTGCGTTTGCACTCCAGCGAAAGAGTGGTTGAGTGAAAAAACTGGGAAGTAACACATGACACACGCTCTGATACATGTTTACTACGGCTCTGATAGATGTTTACTACGGCTCTGATACATGTTTACTACGGCTCTGATACATGTTTACTACGGCTCTGATACATGTTTACTACGGCTCTGATACATGTTTACTACGGCTCTGATAGATGTTTACTACGGCTCTGATAGATGTTTACTACGGCTCTGATAGATGTTTACTACGGCTCTGATACATGTTTACTACGGCTCTGATAGATGTTTACTATGGCTCTGATAGATGTTTACTACTTCTCTGATAGATGTTTACTACGGCTCTGATACATGTTTACTACGGCTCTGATAGATGTTTACTACGGCTCTGATTGTAACGATCCCGGCAGTCTGAGTCGGGTCCTGTCTGTGGACTAGTTTTTCTGCTCGTGATCTCCAGTTTCCCGAGGGTTCTGGAACGCTCCGGGGAGCTCTCTTGATTTCCGCACCTGCATCCCATCAGCAATCTGCACACCTGGTCCTGATCATCACCCTTCTTAGGCTCTGGCCTAACATCCATTCCCTGCCGGATCGTTAGCCATGAACAGTAGGTTTACCAGAGTATCAGTCTTAGAGCTTCTAGCGTTAGTTTTGTTGTTTTGCACCTTGTTGGTTTATTGTTTACTTACCTCCGTTTTGTTCCATCTGCAGTCACCCGTCCGGAACCTTCATCCAACCTCTGCCTGGTGGTCGGCGGCTGCCGAGCCATGATTGGATCAACCACTGCACCCCCAACAACTAACCAACGCCGCCCGCTCTGTTCCCTGGATTATTCAGCATCACTCTTGAATTTGTAATAAACACTCACCTTCGTTTCAACTTACCTTGTCCTGGTCTGCTTCTGGGTTCTGGCTTTGTAACTCGTGACAGAACGATCCGGCCAGTAATGAACCCAGCGGACCTGGACTCTGTTCGCCATGCCATTACCCATCAGGAGAAGATGTTGGGCCATCATAGCACGGAGCTACAGGAGATCGCGTTGGCAGTTCGGAACCTTTCTACCGGTCTGACGGAGGTCCAGAACCAGCGCAAGTTTCCGGTGGAGGATCCACTACCGGTTTCACCCATCTCGCCTGCCGCGTCTGGAGCGGTGTCCTTCCGTGAGCCCAAGGTTCCGACACCGGATAAATATGAGGGGGAGCTGGGAAGATGCCGTTCTTTCCTTATGCAGTGTGGGTTAGTGTTCGATCTACAGCCCTACTCTTATGCCACAGACAAGGCTAGGATAGCCTTTGTGATTGAGTTGCTGCGTGGTCGAGCGCTGGAGTGGGCTTCAGCCGTTTGGGAACGACAAGACCCCTGCATGGCTTCATACCAGGGGTTCACGGCCGAGATGAGGAAGCTTTTCGACCATTCCGTCCGAGGGAGGGACGCAGCTAGGCGCCTGTTTTCGCTTCACCAAGGAACTCGCAGCGTGGCCGACTTCGTGATCGAGTTCAAGACGTTGGCTGTGGAGAGTGGGTGGAATGAGGAGTCTCTGCAAGCGGCCTTTTACCAGGGTCTGTCGGAGCAGCTCAAGGATGAGTTGATCTCCTATCCGGAGCCTAGTGACCTGGACAGCTTGGTAGCCTTGTCTATTCGGGTGGATAATCGAGTCCGAGAGCGAAGGAGGGAGAAGCAATGGGGTCCGTCCAATCGATCAGCTTCTCAGGTTCCAGTCGGGTCGGGGATTGGACCAGAATACGTCGATCATCGTCCACCACACAGGATTAGTGGAGAGGTCCTGTCTTCCGATTCTGAACCCATGCAAGTGGGGTGGCACGGGTTAACCAAGGAGGAGCGTCAACATAGACGTAAGACCAACTGCTGCCTCTACTGTGGTAGCTCGGGACATTACATCTCCACTTGTTCCCGGCGGTCGTCAAACTGCCCGGCTCGCTAAAGTTGGGAGGACTTTTAGCGAGCCAGTTTCAACCTCTCAGTACCTCTGTCAGACCCCGTTTCCCGGCTACCCTTGTGAACAGGAATCAGAGCTTAGCGATTAATGCTTTTATCGATTCAGGTGCCGATGGAAGCTTTCTTGATGCCGAGTTGGTGGAACAGCTGGGGCTTTCCAAGGAGCAATTGCCGGAAGCCATTGAAGCGACCACTCTGAACGGCAGTAGTCTGGCACGTATCACGATGAGGACTGAACCGGTTAAGATGCTGTTGTCGGGGAATCATTCGGAGATGATTTCATTCTTCATTCTGCCGTCTTCCCATGTTCCTCTGGTCCTTGGATACCCCTGGCTGAAGGAACACAATCCCACGTTCGATTGGGTGACGGGCAAGGTAACGAGTTGGAGCCTTGATTGTCATGCTAACTGTCTCAAGACTGCCTGTCCCCATTCGGTTCCCAGTCAGGTGATTGAGGCTAAACCCCCAGATTTGTCCCTGGTTCCCGAGACATATCACGATTTGGGGGAAGTGTTCAGTAAGCAGAAGGCTCTGTCACTCCCTCCCCCACCGACCATATGATTGTGCCATCAACCTGTTCCCTGGAGCTGTCTACCCCAAGGGAAGGTTATACAGTATCTCCCGCCCTGAACGTGAGGCTTTGGAGACCTACATCAAGGAGTCCCTAGCTGCTGGTCTCGTTCGTCCCTCGTCATCACCCCCTGGGGGCAGGATTCTTCTTTGTGGGTAAGAAGGATGGTTCTCTTCGACCGTGTATTGATTATCGGGGGTTGAATGACATCACGGTCAAGAACAAGTATCCCCTGCCCTTGATGAGTTCTGCCTTCGACTCCTTACAGGGTGCTACGGTGTTCACCAAGCTAGACCTACGCAATGCGTATCACATGGTCCGGATCAGAGAGGGAGACGAGTGGTTGACGGGTTTCAATACACCGATGGGTCACTTCGAGTATCAGGTGATGCCGTTTGGACTGACCAATGCTCCAGCGGTATTCCAGAGTATGGTGAACGACGTCCTGAGAGATATGATCGGTCTCTTTGTGTTTGTTTACCTGGATGACATTCTGATCTTCTCGAAGGAACCTTCCGACCACGTCCAGCATGTCCGGCAGGTTCTGCAGCGATTGTTGGAGAATCGCCTGTTCGTGAAGGCCGAGAAGTGCGAGTTTCACGCCCACACGACATCCTTTCTCGGGTACATCATCTCCAGGGGAGAGATTAGGATGGACCAGGAGAAGGTTAGAGCGGTTCTGGAATGGGCCCAGCCCGGTACGAGATTGCAGCTCCAGAGATTTTTGGGGTTTGCGAATTTCTACCGCAGATTCATCCGGGATTACGGCCTTGACTTCCAGTATCAGGAGCTTCAAGTGGAATCCGGAGGCGGATCGAGCGTTTCTGGATTTGAAGAGGCGATTCACCAACGCACCGATTCTCTCTCAACCGGACACGGCCCGTCAGTTCGTCGTTGAAGTGGACGCGTCTGATGTGGGAGTTGGCGCCATCCTGTCGCAGCGATGCTCCACGGACAGTAAACTCCATCCCTGCGCCTACTACTCTCGTCGCCTTTCGCCTGCGGAGAGGAATTACGATGTGGGTAACCGGGAGCTTCTCGCGGTGAAACTTGCCTTGGAGGAGTGGCGCCACTGGTTGGAGGGGGCGGAGCAGCCGTTTATTGTCTGGACTGACCACAAGAATCTTGCTTACGTGCAATCGGCTAGACGTCTCAACTCCCGTCAGGCCAGGTGGTCGTTGTTTTTCGGACGATTCAATTTTTCCCTGACGTTCCGACCTGGATCTAAGAACGGCAAGGCGGACGCCTTGTCTCGGATGTTCTCCAAGACGGAGGAGAGTGGGTCCAAGACCGAGACAATTCTCCCCGGAACTGCGTCGTGGGAGCTGTTAGGTGGAAGATTGAGGAGGAGGTGATGGCGGCTCTTCGGACGCAGCCCGGTCCCGGTAACGGTCCACCCGGTCGGTTGTTTGTGCCTGAGTCGGTTCGTCCTGCGGTCCTCAAATGGTCCCACGCCAGCAAGATGGCTTGTCACCCTGGCGTGGCTCGGACGATGGCGTTTCTTCGCAGACGCTTTTTGGTGGCCTGCCATGGCCGAGGATACTCGGGGTTATGTTGCTGCCTGTCCAGTGTGTGCGCAGAATAAGAGTACCAATCGGCCCAGCTCTGGACTACTTCACCCCCTTCCTATTCCCCGGCGACCATGGTCGCATCTGGCCCTGGACTTTGTCACTGGGTTGCCCGCTTCTGAGGGGAACACGGTCGTTCTGACTATCGTGGACAGATTCAGCAAGTTCGCCCACTTTGTGCCAATTGCCAAGCTTCCCTCTGCCTCGGAGACGTCCGAGATCCTGGTTAGGGAGGTTTTCAGGGTCCACGGGTTGCCCAGTGATATCGTTTCCCGACCGTGGCCCTCAGTTTACCTCTGCTGTCTGGAAGTCCTTCTGTTTGGCCATTGGAGCTACAGTCAGTCTCACATCTGGTTTTCACCCCCAATCTAATGGTCAGGCGGAGAGAGCCAACCAGAAGATGGAATCCACGCTACGCTGCCTGGCCTCTTCCAACCCCACCTCCTGGGTCTCTCAGTTGCCTTGGGTTGAGTATGCCCACAATACTCTCCCCTACATCTGCCACTGGGATGCCTCCCTTCCAGTGCCTGTATGGCTACCAACCTCCCTTGTTCCCTTCTCAGGAGAAGGAGCTCTCAGTGCCTTCTGTTCAGGCCCATATTCGTCGTTGCCACCGGACCTGGCATCGGGCCAGAAAGGCACTCCTTAGAGTTTCGGACCGGTATCAGCTCCAGGCGAATCGTCGCCGGATCCCCGCTCCCACCTACACCATCGGAGATAGGGTCTGGTTGGCCACACGGGATCTTCCTTTACGGACTGAGTCTAGGAAGTTGTTACCGAAGTTCATTGGTCCGTTTGTGGTGGAGAAGGTGATCAATCCGGTGGCAGTTCGACTCAAACTCCCGAGGACGCTCAGAGTCCATCCCACCTTTCATGTCTCCTGCCTCAAGCCTGTTTTCCTCAGTCCTCTGTTGCCTCCTCCGCCTCCTCCTCCTCCTCCTCGGATGATCGGAGGTGGTCCTGCCTACACGGTGCGACGCATCATGGATTCCAGACGGCGGGGCCGGGGTTTCCAGTATCTCGTGGACTGGGAGGGGTATGGTCCTGAAGAGAGGAGTTGGATTCCGCGGCGACAGATCCTAGATGCTGACCTCATCCGTGACTTCTACCGCCTCCATCCTGGCGCTCCGGGGAGTCCGCCCGGTGGCGTTCGTCGGAGGGGGGGTACTGTAACGATCCCGGCAGTCTGACACTGATAGATGTTTACTACGGCTCTGATACATGTTTACTACGGCTCTGATAGATGTTTACTACGGCTCTGATAGATGTTTACTACGGCTCTGATAGATGTTTACTACGGCTCTGATAGATGTTTACTACGGCTCTGATAGACGGTTACTATGGCTCTGATAGTCGGTTACTATAGCTCTGATAATAAAACATCTATATTTATTTTATTTCATCTTATCATAATGAGGAAAAATGTTTGGGATAACATAGATTCCTTGAAACAGGCGGTCACCGCCATTTTGAAAACGACAGGTTGGTTTGAAAGAGAGACGTGGAACACAACAGCCGTCCAGTCGGACACAGCAGCCGTCCAGTCGGACACAACAGCCGTCCAGTCGGACACAACAGCCGTCCAGTCGGACACAACAGCCGTCCAGTCGGACACAACAGCCGTCCAGTCGGACACAGCAGCCGTCCACTCGGACACAACAGCCGTCCACTCGGACACAACAGCCGTCCAGTCGGACACAACAGCCGTCCAGTCGGACACAACAGCCGTCCACTCGGACACAACAGCCGTCCAGTCGGACACAACAGCCGTCCACTCGGACACAACAGCCGTCCAGTCGGACACAGCAGCCGTCCACTCGGACACAACAGCCGTCCACTCGGACACAACAGCCGTCCAGTCGGACACAACAGCCGTCCAGTCGGACACAACAGCCGTCCAGTCGGACACAGCACAGAAATGTTGTTGCTAATACTGCTATGGTTTATGTTACTATGGCAGCCTATTCACATCCAGCTTCCTCAATCATTCAACACATCGTCTTTCCTCTTCAACTCCTATGTACCATCCTTCCACCATCCTTCCACCATCCTTCCACCATCCTTCCACCGTCCTTCCACCGTCCTTCCACCATCCTTCCACCATCCTTCCACCATCCTTCCACCGTCCTTCCACCGTCCTTCCACCATCCTTCCACCGTCCTTCCACCGTCCTTCCACCGTCCTTCCACCGTCCTTCCACCATCCTTCCACCATCCTTCCACCGTCCTTCCCATGTATTTGTTGTAGCTGATAATCTATTGTCGGTCAACCTACCTGGTAACAAAACCGATTTCTTTTTTAATGCAAAACAAATGTCTACATGCAAAACGCAAACATTTTGATTTACTGAACGGAACTTTTCCTGTTATATTCAAGGGGCTTGATCTATATTGAACTGCCCTAGCCAGACTATACCAACACAACACTTAAGTAGACCTGCCCTAACCATACTATACCAACAACAACACTTAACTATGCACGCCTCCAACTCAATGATCAAATTTGCAGACGACACAACAGTGCTAGGCCTGATCACCAACAATGATGAGACAGCCTACAGGGAGGAGGTGAGGGCCCTGGCGGAGTGGTGCCAGGAAAATAACCTCTCCCTCAACGTCAACAAAATGAAGGAGCTGATCGTGGACTTCAGGAAACAGCAGAGGGAGCACGCCCCCCCATCCACATCGACGGGACCCCAGTGGAGAAGGTGAAAAGCTTCAAGTTCCTTGGCGTACACATCACTGACAATCTGAAATGGTCCACCCATGCAGACAGTGTGGTGAAGAAGGCGCAACAGAGCCTCTTCAACCTCAGGAGGCTGAAGAACTTTGGCTTGGCACCTAAAGCCCTCACAAACTTTTACAGATGCACAATTGAGAGCATTCTGTCGGGCTGTATCACCGCCTGGTACGGCAACTATACCGCCCGGAACCGCAGGGCTCTCTGCCCAACGCATCACCGGGGGCACACTGCCTGCCCTCCAGGACACCTACAGCACCCGATGTCACAGGAAGGCCAAAAAGATCATCAAGGACATCAACCACCCGAGCCACGGCCTGTTCACCCAGGTATCATCCAGAAGGCGAGGTCAGTACAGGTGCATCAAAGCTGGGACCGAGAGACTGAAAAATAACTTCTATCTCAAGGCCATCACTGTTAAATAGCCATCACTAACTGGCTACCACCCGGTTACTCAACCCTGCACCTTAGAGGCTGCTGCCCTATATACATAGACATGGAATCAGTGGCCACTTTAATTATGGAACACTAGTCACTTTAATAATGTTTTACATACTGCTTTACTCAGCTCATATGTACTGTATTCTAATGTATTTTAGTCAATGCCACTCCGACATTGCTCGTCCTAATATTCATATATTTCTTAATTCCATTATTTTACTTTTAGATTTGTATGTATTGTTGTGAACTGTTCGATACTACTGCACTGTTGGAGCTAGGAACACAAGCATTTCGCTACACCCGCAATAACATCTACTAAATATGTGTACGTGACCAAAATAATCTGATGTGATTTTAACTAGAACTGCCCTAGCCAGACTATACCAACAACAACTTATTGAAAGACAAAAATAGGCTACCCTTGAAGAGATGAGTTGTCTTTCCAGGCTATGGAGAAGACTGGTCATCCATGTATATTCGCTAGCTTGGTCATACATGTTGTGGTAACCTGGGAGGTCTAGCCCGGGGGTTGGTAATAGAGGGGAGGTACGTGCTCCGACGTTATCTCCCTCTGCTGGGAGAACCCGGGCTAGGAACCCCGACGCTGATGGCACCAATTAGGGGTAATTAGGGGAGAGTGCCAACCAGCCAAGCAGGCCACATAAATGGAGAACTGTGGCACACCGTGAGAGAGTGAAAAAGAGAGAGGCTGTGAAAGTGTGATTTGAAGGAGTCAGGCGCAGGAGGGTAAATCACAGAATACAGAGTTTATTCCGTAGTACACAGTTACGCTGGATAGCGTCAACAGTCCAGTGCACAAAACAGGCGCACTGGAAAAAATACAGGCACACGGGGAAAATAAACCCCGGCAATACAAAGTACAGGTAGCTCACCCGAGCTACACTCATCTCACATGAAACAATCACCCACAAGGACAAGGGGGGCAGAGGGAACACTTATACACGTACTAATGAGGGGATATGAACCAGGTGTGTGTAATAAACAAGACAAAACAAATGGAATGATGAGATGAGGAGCGGCAGTGGCTAGAAGGCCGGTAACGACGAACGCCGAAGCCTGCCCAAATAAGGAGGGGAGGCAGCTTCCGAAATTCTAAATAATTAATTAATTAATCAATTCTAAATAAAGAGAGAACAAGAGTGGCCTACAAAGGGGAACGAAGCTCCCGGAGGCACGAAGCCGAATATGAGAAGGACCGAGCCAACCCTAAGTTATTTTGTTGTTAGGGTTCTTTTTTGTTGCCTAGTAAAGTTATGTTCTGAATAGAACCTCCCTGTGCTCTCAATCCAACACCCCACGCTTTACCACAATGTATATTTGCTAGCCTGGTCATACATGTATATTTGCTAGCCTGGTCATACATGTATATTTGCTAGCCTGGTCATACATGTATATTTGCTAGCCTGGTCATACATGTATATTTGCTAGCCTGGTCATACATGTATATTTGCTAGCCTGGTCATACATGTATATTTGCTAGCCTGGTCATACATGTATATTTGCTAGCCTGGTCATACATGTATATTTGCTAGCCTGGTCATACATGTATATTTGCTAGCCTGGTCCAGATCTTTATTTGCTTAAGCAATCTCCTCTGTCTATCATTGTCATGCAATGTACTGTATGTCTGAGTAAGCTTAAGAACATACTGACCATGGGACCATACAGTGAGGGAAAAAAGTATTTGATCCCCTGCTGATTTTGTACGTTTGCCCACTGACAAAGAAATGATCAGTCTATAATTTGAATGGTAGGTTTATTTGAACAGTGAGAGACAGAATAACAACAAAAAAATCCAGAAAAACGCATGTCAAAAATGTTATAAATTGATTTGCATTTTAATGAGGGAAATAAGTATTTGACCCCCTCTCAATCAGAAAGATGTCTGGCTCCCAGGTGTATTTTATACAGGTAACGAGCTGAGATTAGGAGCACACTCTTAAAGGGAGTGCTCCTAATCTCAGTTTGTTACCTGTATAAAAGACACCTGTCCACAGAAGCAATCAATCAATCAGATTCCAAACTCTCCACTATGGCAAAGACCAAAGAGCTCTCCAAGGATGTCAGGGACAAGATTGTAGACCTACACAAGGCTGGAATGGGCTACAAGACCATCGCCAAGCAGCTTGGTGAGAAGGTGACAACAGTTGGTGTGATTATTCGCAAATGGAAGAAACACAAAAGAACTGTCAATCTCCCTTGGCCTGGGGCTCCATGCAAGATCTCACCTCGTGGAGTTGCAATGATCATGAGAACGGTGAGGAATCAGCCCAGAACTACACGGGAGGATCTTGTCAATGATCTCAAGGCAGCTGGGACCATAGTCACCAAGAAAACAATTGGTAACACACTATGCCGTGAAGGACTGAAATCCTGCAGCGCCCGCAAGGTCCCCCTGCTCAAGAAAGCACATATACAGGCCCGTCTGAAGTTTCCCAATGAACATCTGAATGATTCAGAGGAGAACTGGGTGAAAGTGTTGTGGTCAGATGAGACCAAAATCGAGCTCTTTGGCATCAACTCAACTCGCCGTGTTTGGAGGAGGAGGAATGCTGCCTATGACCCCAAGAACACCATCCCCACCGTCAAACATGGAGGTGGAAACATTATGCTTTGGGGGTGTTTTTCTGCTAAGGGGATAGGACAACTTCACCACATCAAAGGGACGATGGACAGGGCCATGTACCGTCAAATCTTGGGTGAGAACCTCCTTCCCTCAGCCAGGGCATTGAAAATGGGTCGTGGATGGGTATTTCAGCATGACAATGACCCAAAATACACGGCCAAGGCAACAAAGGAATGGCTCAAGAAGAAGCACATTAAGGTCCTGGAGTGGCCTAGCCAGTCTCCAGACCTTAATCCCATAGAAAATCTGTGGAGGGAGCTGAAGGTTCGAGTTGCCAAACGTCAGCATCGAAACCTTAATGACTTGGAGAAGATCTGCAAAGAGGAGTGGGACAAAAACCCTCCTGTGATGTTTGCAAACCTGGTGGCCAACTACAAGAAACGTCTGACCTCTGTGATTGCTAACAAGGGTTTTGCCACCAAGTACTAAGTCATGTTTTGCAGAGGGGTCAAATACTTATTTCCCTCATTAAAATGCAAATCAATTTATAACATTTTTGACATGCGTTTTTCTGGATTTTTTTGTTGTTATTCTGTCTCTCACTGTTCAAATAAACCTACCATTAAAATTATAGACTGATCATGTCTTTGTCAGTGGGCAAACGTACAAAATCAGCAGGGGATCAAATACTTTTTTCCCTCACTGTATGACCTTTAACTCAATTGTAACCAGGCTTGCTACAGCAAAACAAGCTGAAATTCACTACTTTCATTAATTTGCTTATTCTGCCCTAATATTTAGCCTCACATTGGAGTGTTGAACAATTTGACATAAACAGTTGCATTCATGAGTTTTATTGAAACACAAACACAGCTCTAACCCGTTAATCACACAGACTAATGGTTGGTATCAGCAGATGCAGAATAAATTCATCTGATGTCTATATCTCAAGCTGTGATGTTTAAAAGGGTTAGAAGTCAAAAACACGCCGGGGTTAAAGAACCATACCCAGCAATCACCGTTGTCTCAAGACGTCTTAAGACACATTTTGAAGACATGTCTTGAGACAGCCTGTGTCTCGACACTCAATGCCATGTCTTGAGACATTTTATATGTGTTTTCAAGACATGTCTCAAGACACTAATGCCTTGTCTTGAAGACATGCAATGTAATGTGCTGTTTAAAAATAAATAAATATATAAATATGTAATTATACTGCAATAATTTAAAGTAAATATACAATAAAGTGTGTTTAATGTGTACAATGCAATCACAGAAAGGTCACATGCTCTAATCAGCTGTCTTTGTAACACATAGGCTATTGTCTGTTAAACAGGGAGTAATTCATATACTGTATTATAGCCAAAATTACATTTAAAATTCAAAGCATACCGCAAAAAGCAAACAAAACATTTAAATACATGTGAGGATCACTCTGGCCTGCACTCCAATTCCTGTTTACAAGAGGTTTAGAATTTCGGAATGTTAAACATTTCAAATACATGGAACATTCTTCCGTCAACTGACAGGTTGTGGATAAAAAGTCAACCTATTGCTGAGGAAAGGAAGCTGAGACTTTGGGTACTCTGATGCTGTTCACCCGAGTAGCGGAGCCCATCAAACAGTGTCATAGGCAGGTGTCGTAGTGGGTAAGAGAGCGTTGTGCCAGTAACCAAAAGGTCGCTGGTTTTAATCCCCGAGCCGACTAGGTGAAAAATCTGTCGATGTGCCCTTGAGCAAGGCACGTAACCCCTAATTGCTCCTGTAAGTCGCTCTGGATAAGAGCGTCTGCTAAATGACTAAAATGTAAATGTAAAATGTGTCGCCTCACGTCTACTAAGATTTCAAGAGTGATGTTACGGACCTAGGAGCCCAGGATAACCTGTGGTGAAGTCACAGTGCTTTGGCTTGTCCTGCCGTTATAGTGAAAACTTCGACGGGACCGTTAGGTTCTATGGTGACTTCAGGAAGCTGAATAATGCCACATATCGAGATGCATACCCTTTGCCACGAGTGAAGGACTCACTGGAAGCCCTGGGGCATGCAAAGTTGTTCTCCATCCAGTCATTCCAAGTCGCCATGGACCCTACTGATCAGGCCAAGACAGCAGTGACGACGCCGTTCGGGCTGTTTCAGCGACTTATGGAGTCAGTGCTGGGGGGACTACTTGTTGGACATTGAACTCATTTACCTCGACGACATCCTGGTTCTCTCAACTGACTTCGACTCGCACTTGGACAGGCTCCACCTTGTGTTCTCCAAGCTCAGAGACAGTGGACTCAAGCTCAAGTCAAGTAAATGTCACATACCCGAGATAAAAAAGTACGGTTCCTCGGCCACGTCGTGTCAGCTGAGGGCATCTAAGTTGATGAAGAAAATACCGAAGTCCTGCAAGAGTGGCCCACCCCACAATGCCCATGTGACGTCCGCCATCTCCTGGGATTCATAAGCTACTGCGGGAACTTCCCACAGATCGCCGCTCCGCCACACAAGCTTGAGGGAAAGCCCAAGAAAGAGAAAAACAGCTTTTCATTTAATCTAGGAAGAGGCGTGTGGAGAGGCCTTGGAAGAGCTCACAGCTAGGCTAGGAACAGCACCGACCTTGGGTTATCCGGACCTGATGTGGCTCTTCCTTTTGACAACAAATGCCAGTTTCAAGGTCCTGGGTGCCATCTTGAACCAAGAACAAGAGGGAAAATAGATAGTGGTGGGGTTATGCAAGCAGAGAACTGAGAGGATCTGACCCAACGACAAGAACTCTAGTGGTCACATGTGTGACGTTCGCAACGCCAGGATTGTGGGTTTGATTCCCACGGGTCAACAGAATGAAAAATGTATGCGGTTGCCACTAAATTACTAAAATATGTAGCACATTCAAACTGGAGCTTTTGGCTCTCGAGTGAGCTTTCACTGAGAAGTTCTGCGAATACCTCATATACTCCAAGTTTGTCGTGTTCATAGACCGTAACCCACTGAAATACTTGGATTGTGCAACACAGCAATGCTGTGCTACCCTGTTGGCAGAGTTTGACTTTAAATAAGGTACAAGCCTGGGAAAGCTAATGGTGCTGCGGATGTGTTGTCCCGACGGCAGTGTTGAAGTACTCGAGACCGGTCTCGGTCTCATCTGGAGACCACATATTGAGTGTCTTGGTCTCATCTGGAGACCACATATTGAGTGTCTCGGTCTTGTCTTGTGTCAGTTACATTTGTACTCGGTCTTGACTTGGTCTCGGACAGTGAGGACTCATAATTTCTTCTCGAGACCAGCCGAGACTAGCCGAGACCAGCCGAGTAAAAAACTCATAATTATCAGCTTCCATTATCTCAGCGCATAAAACCTCTTGTCCAGGCCAAATATATACATTTATTTCTTTACACATTAATATATTAACAGTCTTATCTATTATAGACATGTTTGATCAGTGGAGAACCTGTAGTCCTTCAGTGTGTGACAGCGGAGAACCTATAGTCTTTCAGTGTGTGACAGTGGAGAACCTATAGTCCTTCAGTGTGTGACAGCGGAGAACCTATAGTCTTTCAGTGTGTGACAGTGGAGAACCTATAGTCCTTCAGTGTGTGACAGCGGAGAACCTATAGTCTTTCAGTGTGTGACAGTGGTGAACCTGTAGTCCTTCAGTGTGGGACAGTGGAGAACCTGTAGTCCTTCAGTGTGTGACAGTGGAGAACCTGTAGTCCTTCAGTGTGTGACAGTGGAGAACCTATAGTCCTTCAGTGTGTGACAGTGGTGAACCTATAGGCCTTCAGTGTGTGACAGTGGAGAACCTGTAGTCCTTCAGTGTGTGACAGCGGAGAACCTATAGTCTTTCAGTGTGTGACAGTGGAGAACCTGTAGTCCTTCAGTGTGTGACAGTGGAGAACCTATAGTCCTTCAGTGTGTGACAGTGGTGAACCTATAGGCCTTCAGTGTGTGACAGTGGAGAACCTATAGTCTTTCAGTGTGTGACAGTGGAGAACCTGTAGTCCTTCAGTGTGTGACAGTGGATAACCTGTAGTCCTTCAGTGTGTGACAGTGGAGAACCTATAGTCCTTCAGTGTGTGACAGTGGAGAACCTATAGTCCTTCAGTGTGTGACAGTGGAGAACCTGTAGTCCTTCAGTGTGTGACAGTGGAGAACCTGTAGTCCTTCAGTGTGTGACAGTGGAGAACCTATAGTCCTTCAGTGTGTGACAGTGGAGAACCTATAGTCCTTCAGTGTGTGACAGTGGAGAACCTGTAGTCCTTCAGTGTGTGACAGTGGATAACCTATAGTCCTTCAGTGTGTGACAGTGGAGAACCTGTAGTCCTTCAGTGTGTGACAGTGGAGAACCTGTAGTCCTTCAGTGTGGGACAGTGGAGAACCTATAGTCCTTCAGTGTGTGACAGTGGAGAACCTGTAGTCCTTCAGTGTGTGACAGTGGAGAACCTGTAGTCCTTCAGTGTGTGACAGTGGAGAACCTATAGTCCTTCAGTGTGTGACAGTGGAGAACCTGTAGTCCTTCAGTGTGTGACAGTGGAGAACCTATAGTCCTTCAGTGTGTGACAGTGGAGAACCTGTAGTCCTTCAGTGTGTGACAGTGGAGAACCTGTAGTCCTTCAGTGTGTGACAGGTTTGTGATTCTGAAAGGGCAGCAAACGTAATACCAGCGCACTCATGTAGGAGAGTGAACTTGTTGTTAAACCCAAAGGGCCAGTGGTGTAGTGGAGGGCAGACGCAGGGATAAACCACATACTCACTTCTTTTCAGTGGGCATAGCCTATACTCACTCCTATACTCACTCCTATACTCACTCCTATACTCACTCCTATACTCACTCCTATACTCACTCCTATACTCACTCCTATACTCACTCCTATACTCACTCCTATACTCACTCCTATACTCACTCCTATACTCACTCCTATATTCACTCCTATACTCACTCCTATACTCACTTCTATACTCACTCCTATACTCACTCCTATACTCACTCCTATACTCACTCCTATACTCACTCCTATACTCACTCCTATACTCACTCCTATACTCACTTCTATACTCACTTCTATACTCACTCCTATACTCACTCCTATACTCACTTCTATACTCACTCCTATACTCACTTCTATACTCACTCCTATACTCACTCCTATACTCACTCCTATACTCACTCCTATACTCACTCCTATACTCACTCCTATACTCACTCCTATACTCACTCCTATACTCACTCCTATACTCACTCCTATACTCACTCCTATACTCACTTCTATACTCACTTCTTAATCCCAACTGATGTGTATCAAAGTAGTGTAGTGGAGGTATATGACTTATTCATTATGTAGTATAATAGAGAAATCATGCACAAAGTAGCCTACACAATCACAAAGCAAATGAAATATATTCACATGCGTGCCACACACAGCCTAGTTTCAACAGAATATCATCTGCAGGCAGCAAGAGCAGCTCTCAACTGGTGTTGGCATGGAGCAGCTCTCAACTGGTGTTGGCATGGAGCAGCTCTCAACTGGTGTTGGCATGGAGCAGCTCTCAACTGGTGTTGGCATGGAGCAGCTCTCAACTGGTGTTGGCATGGAGCAGCTCTCAACTGGTGTTGGCATGGAGCAGCTCTCAACTGGTGTTGGCATGGGGCAGCTCTCAACTGGTGTTGGCATGGGGCAGCTCTCAACTGGTGTTGGCATGGGGCAGCTCTCAACTGGTGTTGGCATGGAGCAGCTCTCAACTGGTGTTGGCATGGAGCAGCTCTCAACTGGTGTTGGCATGGAGCAGCTCTCAACTGGTGTTGGCATGGAGCAGCTCTCAACTGGTGTTGGCATGGAGCAGCTCTCAACTGGTGTTGGCATGGAGCAGCTCTCAACTGGTGTTGGCATGGAGCAGCTCTCAACTGGTGTTGGCATGGGGCAGCTCTCAACTGGTGTTGGCATGGGGCAGCTCTCAACTGGTGTTGGCATGGGGCAGCTCTCAACTGGTGTTGGCATGGGGCAGCTCTCAACTGGTGTTGGCATGGAGCAGCTCTCAACTGGTGTTGGCATGGAGCAGCTCTCAACTGGTGTTGGCATGGAGCAGCTCTCAACTGGTGTTGGCATGGAGCAGCTCTCAACTGGTGTTGGCATGGAGCAGCTCTCAACTGGTGTTGGCATGGAGCAGCTCTCAACTGGTGTTGGCATGGAGCAGCTCTCAACTGGTGTTGGCATGGAGCAGCTCTCAACTGGTGTTGGCATGGAGCAGCTCTCAACTGGTGTTGGCATGGAGCAGCTCTCAACTGGTGTTGGCATGGAGCAGCTCTCAACTGGTGTTGGCATGGAGCAGCTCTCAACTGGTGTTGGCATGGAGCAGCTCTCAACTGGTGTTGGCATGGAGCAGCTCTCAACTGGTGTTGGCATGGAGCAGCTCTCAACTGGTGTTGGCATGGAGCAGCTCTCAACTGGTGTTGGCATGGAGCAGCTCTCAACTGGTGTTGGCATGGAGCAGCTCTCAACTGGTGTTGGCATGGAGCAGCTCTCAACTGGTGTTGGCATGGAGCAGCTCTCAACTGGTGTTGGCATGGAGCAGCTCTCAACTGGTGTTGGCATGGGGCAGCTCTCAACTGGTTTTGGCATGGAGCAGCTCTCAACTGGTTTTGGCATGGGGCAGCTCACAACTGGTTTTGCCATGTAGCAGCTCACAGAAGAATGACATCTGTAGTCGGGAGGGTAGGAAAGACGTTTCAGTTTATGATATCTACCAGTGAATGCTAACTAAAGCAACAATGAGTATGCTAACCAGGTATTGAAAAAGTTTAGTCCGAAGTGTTGGTTAGTAGGCTATTTGTGATGCACAATTGTCATCATGCACTGTTTGCATCAGGGGTGTGGGCATGGATGGGTCTGGGTGGATACAGGCCCACCCACTGGGGAGCCGGGCCCTGACAGGCCCACCCACTGGGGAGCCAGGCCCTGACAGGCCCACCCACTGGGGAGCCGGGCCCTGACAGGCCCAACCACTGGGGAGCCGGGCCTTGACAGGCCCAACCACTGGGGAGCCAGGCCCTGAAAGGCCCAACCACTGGGGAGCCAGGCCCTGAAAGGCCCACCCACTGGGGAGCCAGGCCCTGACAGACCCAACCACTGGGGAGCCGGGCCCTGACAGACCCAACCAATCAGATTGATGTGGTTTAAGCATTGTTGTGGACTTAGACCATTACATTTTTGAATTGTTTCTATTTTAACAAAAGTGTGATTTTGAGAGTGAAAAATCTGAAAAATCTTTAGGAAAACATTGGATTTTTAACACAAGGTGCATTTCCTTCACAGAGCAGGCCATTTGGAAACTTTTGGGCAGAATTAGAGTATACTCACTTCTCCAAGCACCACTGGATAGGGCCGATGGAAAGACAGCACCACTATACCACTGGATAGGGCCGATGGAAAGACAGCACCACTACACCACTGGATAGGGCTGATGGAAAGACAGCACCACTACACCACTGGATAGGGCCGATGGAAAGACAGCACCACTACACCACTGGATAGGGCCGATGGAAAGACAGCACCACTACACCACTGGATAGGGCTGATGGAAAGACAGCACCACTACACCACTGGATAGGGCTGATGGAAAGACAGCACCACTACACAACTGGATAGGGCTGATGGAAAGACAGCACCACTACACCACTGGATAGGGCTGATGGAAAGACAGCACCACTACACCACTGGATAGGGCTGATGGAAAGACAGCACCACTACACCACTGGATAGGGCTGATGGAAAGACAGCACCACTACACCACTGGATAGGGCTGATGGAAAGACAGCACCACTACACCACTGGATAGGGCTGATGGAAAGACAGCACCACTACACCACTGGATAGGGCTGATGGAAAGACAGCACCACTACACCACTGGATAGGGCTGATGGAAAGACAGCACCACTACACCACTGCATAGGGCTGATGGAAAGACAGCACCACTACACCACTGGATAGGGCTGATGGAAAGACAGCACCACTACACCACTGGATAGGGCTGATGGAAAGACAGCACCACTACACCACTGGATAGGGCTGATGGAAAGACAGCACCACTACACCACTGGATAGGGCTGATGGAAAGACAGCACCACTACACCACTGGATAGGGCTGATGGAAAGACAGCACCACTACACCACTGGATAGGGCTGATGGAAAGACAGCACCACTACACCACTGGATAGGGCTGATGGAAAGACAGCACCACTACACCACTGGATAGGGCTGATGGAAAGACAGCACCACTACACCACTGGATAGGGCCGATGGAAAGACAGCACCACTACACCACTGGATAGGGCTGATGGAAAGACAGCACCACTACACCACTGGATAGGGCTGATGGAAAGACAGCACCACTACACCACTGGATAGGGCTGATGGAAAGACAGCACCACTATACCACTGGATAGGGCTGATGGAAAGACAGCACCACTATACCACTGCATAGGGCTGATGGAAAGACAGCACCACTATACCACTGGATAGGGCTGATGGAAAGACAGCACCACTACACCACTGGATAGGGCTGATGGAAAGACAGCACCACTACACCACTGGATAGGGCTGATGGAAAGACAGCACCACTACACCACTGCATAGGGCTGATGGAAAGACAGCACCACTACACCACTGGATAGGGCTGATGGAAAGACAGCACCACTACACCACTGGATAGGGCTGATGGAAAGACAGCACCACTACACCACTGGATAGGGCTGATGGAAAGACAGCACCACTACACCACTGGATAGGGCTGATGGAAAGACAGCACCACTACACCACTGGATAGGGCTGATGGAAAGACAGCACCACTACACCACTGGATAGGGCTGATGGAAAGACAGCACCACTACACCACTGGATAGGGCTGATGGAAAGACAGCACCACTACACCACTGGATAGGGCTGATGGAAAGACAGCACCACTACACCACTGGATAGGGCTGATGGAAAGGCACCACTACACCACTGGATAGGGCTGATGGAAAGACAGCACCACTACACCACTGCATAGGGCTGATGGAAAGACAGCACCACTACACCACTGGATAGGGCTGATGGAAAGACAGCACCACTACACCACTGGATAGGGCTGATGGAAAGACAGCACCACTACACCACTGGATAGGGCTGATGGAAAGGCACCACTACACCACTGGATAGGGCTGATGGAAAGACAGCACCACTACACCACTGGATAGGGCTGATGGAAAGACAGCACCACTACACCACTGGATAGGGCTGATGGAAAGGCACCACTACACCACTGCATAGGGCTGATGGAAAGACAGCAGTCACACACAGCATGATGTTAAAGGATAAGCAGTCCATAAACTCTGACATAATAAGCCAGTAGGTCCCAATCATAAGAATACAAAAACACAACCATTAAGCATTTCCCAATCGAAATGTACAATTATGACGTCCCATTGCAAAAAAATATTTCACGTTTAGCACACAAAGTAACCGGTGACCTAAAGTTTAAAGTGGAACTGACAGCGTTCAAACTAATTTGCAGATATGAAACAAACAGACAATCATAATATCAGTACTGTCACGCTCGTCGTAGGGAATAGAGGAGGACCAAGGCGCAGCGTTGCAGGCAAACATACTATTTATTATGAGACACGATCAAAACAACAAACGATACGTGACAGTTCACGGTTGACCATAAACAGACTACAAACAAAATCCCACAAACACGAATGAAAAACCGACTGTTTAAATATGGCTCCCAATCAGAGACAACCAGCTGACAGCTGACACTCGTTGCCTCTGATTGGGAGTCACTCAGGCCAACATAGAAATAAGCAAACTAGACCCACAACCTACAACACAAAACATAGAAACTAACACCCTGGCTCAACATACGAGAGTCCCCCGAGCCAGGGCGTGACAGTACCCCCCCCTAAAGGCGCGGACTCCGACCGCGCCAACCAAACACAACAGGGGAGGGACCGGGTGGGCACTCCGCCTAGGCGGCGGATCCGGCTCGGGCATGATCCCCACTCGCTCTCTAACCCCCCAAAGTACCCCTGGTCCGGGTCTGGCCCTGCTGACCGGAGCTGGACTGCACACTGGTGGAGCGGATTGCTCTAGCTCGGCGTAACGCATCTGACCGGGTGCCGGACCAGGCACCAGTGGAACAGGCACGGGCCGTGCCGGACCGACGCACGCACACCACTGGCTTGGTGTGGGGAACAGGCACGGGCCGTGCTGGACTGACGACGCACACCACTGGCTTGGTGTGGGGAGCAGGAGCGGGCCGGACAGGGCTGACGAAACGCACCACAGACTTGGTGCGGGGAGCAGGAATGGGCCGGACTGGGCTGGCGACGCACACCACAGACTTGGTGCGGAGAGCAGGAACGGGCCGGACAGGGCTGACGAAACGCACCACAGACTTGGTGCGGGGAGCAGGAATGGGCCGAGTCGGGCTGACGAAACGCACCACAGACTTGGTGCGGGGAGCAGGAATGGGCCGAGCCGGGCTGACGAAGCGTACCACTGACTTGGTGCGGGGAGCAGGAACGGGCCGAGCCGGGCTGACGAGACGCACCACAGACTTGGTGCGGAGAGCAGGAACGGGCCGGACAGGGCTGACGAAACGCACCACAGACTTGGTGCGGGGAGCAGGAATGGGCCGGACTGGGCTGGCGACGCTCACCACAGACTTGGTGCGGAGAGCAGGAACGGGCCGGACAGGGCTGACGAAACGCACCACAGACTTGGTGCGGGGAGCAGGAATGGACCGGACCGTACTGGGGACACACACACCACTGGCCCTACACCGGGATCTGGAACGGGCCGGACCGGACTGGCAACACACGCCAGTACCTCTCGCCGTGCCTCTACATCTTCCACCCCCTCTTCGGCCAGTGGCCCCCGTAACCTGGCGGCCTCCTCTGCCAACCCGCTGGACCGCTCTATCGCGGCCTCCTGCTGCCCCGACGTCGTGAGCCCCCCCCTAAAAAAATTCTGGGGGTCTCTCCTCCCCGTGGGCCAGGCCTCTATAGTTCTCGCCCAACTCTCGCTCTTCTGCCTCCAACTCCCGCTATTCAGCTCCTCAATTGGCTTGACCCAGTCAAAGCTCTTCCTCCATTGTTCCCAAGTCCACTCTCTCCGCTCTTCACTCGGCTTGACCCAGTCGAGGCTGCCACGGATATCTGCTAGGGATTTTCCTGGCGATGGCTCCTCGACTCGCTGCTTGGTCCAGTTGTGGTGGGATTTTCTGTCACGCTCGTCGTAGGGAATAGAGGAGGACCAAGGCGCAGCGTTGCAGGCAAACACTATTTATTATGAGACACGATCAAAACAACAAACGATACGTGACAGTTCACGGTTTACCATAAACAGACTAGAAACAAAATCCCACAAACACGAATGAAAAACCGACTGTTTAAATATGGCTCCCAATCAGAGACAACCAGCTGACAGCTGACACTCGTTGCCTCTGATTGGGAGTCACTCAGGCCAACATAGAAATAAGCAAACTAGACCCACAACCTACAACACAAAACATAGAAACTAACACCCTGGCTCAACATACGAAAGTCCCCCGAGCCAGGGCGTGACAAGTACAAAATATCAAATTCCCAGTTTATGCTACAAAACCAACGTTCCATGACGTACAGTAAGACATTGTTGGCAGAATAGATGGATGCAGTTCAATGCATGATTCATATATCTATATAATCTACCCCTTTAAGGAATACCTGGGATAGTATAAAATTAATCCTTCTACCCCCCCCCACAAACATAAATTAAAAAAATAAAAAAATTATAAAAAAAATTAAATTAAAAAAACAATATATGAAAATTAAAATTAAAAATATACTCTCAAAAAAAAAGTAAAATTTAGAAAAATATTTTTTTTTAATAATAATTGTAAAGTGGTTGTCCCACTGGCTATCATAAGGTGAATGCACCATTTTGTAAGTCGCTCTGGATAAGAGCGTTTGCTAAATGACATAAATGTAAATGTAAATATAATTTACCAATACATTTCTTGGTTGTCCAAAAAATATTCAGGTTGTAAATCACAGCTGGCCTGGTACATTGTTTGCTGCCTCCATTCGGGACGCACTGTTTCAGTTTCAACGACTCAATATTCTGGACAAAAACGGACGGGAATGTCAATAAAGGCTGGGAACGTCAATAAAATCAAACTAGCAAGGGCAATGATCACAAGTCAGTCATAACGTGGCTAATAGGCTAGCGTATCTATTGATGTAGCATTGCTAAAAACAGGGAGCCTAACGTTAGGAGTGGGTGAGTGACTGACTTTTTTCCCCTATTATAGTGTTTTGATGGCTATACAGTACACAGCTAGAGATGCAGATGTCATTTGGCTAGCTAGCAAGAACTTGAACGACTGTTATTTAGTTAGCATGTCTCTTGAGTTCGCAAATTCACTCTGGCTATCTACTCCGATTTCACAGCACTCTCGTCTGAGTGTGCCAGAGCGCAGAACAACTGATGAATTTACAAACAAGCAACACCCGCTGAATATGACCGGTGTCAGTAAACGTAGGCAAAAAATAGTTTTTTTATATTTAGTCAAAAACGCTCTAGATAACATGCAAACAGCCTAACAAGCTCTGCTACGGCAAGTGAAATGGTGTTCTCTAATTTGTGTCTGGAAGGAGCTAGCTAGCTAGCCAACTTTAGCCAGTTAGATTGGGTGCTTGGTTGGTACAAGCGTGCATTGGCAGGCAAGCTGCAGAAGGACGAGGGGGCTACAATTCCCCATCGTTTATCAGTGCAATTTTGACAACCAACTAGCTGAAAAGGTTTGAGAGTGTGTATTTAATGTTCCTTCGTTAGATTTTAGCTCTGGGTAGCATTAGTTGTTGATCTTGTTGTTGTTGATGTGCATAACTGAGGACGAGAGAGCCTACCTTTTCAAGGTTGTTCAATAGGACTGTAAAGTTCCCAAATGCTAGAGGACTCCCGTGGTGTTTACATATTTGCAGACATTCATTCAGGTGTATTTTGTGGCTTCAGGCGAATGCGTTCTAATGATCTAAAGTCGCGCTGTTGCAACTGCCTGTAAACACACAGTCCAGTTCAAAGTGAATGATGGCAGGCCCGTGTGGCAAATGGCTTGTTTGTATAAAGGCCTACTGTAGCTCTGATTGGCTATAGCGCCCCGGTATGTGTAGACTCATGTCCTAGACAAGACAGATGTTTTTAGTGAAATGGGCTACTCCACTGAGGCCTTGACACAGCTACAACTGGCAGATGCAGAGATATTCCTGGTGATCATGGCAGTGGAGAGCGGCTCTCAGCCTAGCTGGAAAAGTTGTGGAGACATGACCGATGTGATAAAGAAATTGTACCAAGACTGGAGCAGGCTGAGGATAAAGCAAAGGAGTGCTGTACAGAACCATGATCCCATCCCACGAATCCTGCAACTGATTGTTCCTGGTGACCAACGCAAGGATGTGGTTCTGAGGCCATTTTGGAGAAAAGGGAACATTGGAAAGTTTAGGGAGAAGATACTGATGGGATGGATAAGGATGTGAAGGAGTGCCAGAGGTGCTTTCAGAGCACCTTTAACTTGCACTAACGTGAAGTCCTGGCAATGGACTATACCCTACTTGAGCTATGGTGATGGGTATGAAAACGTGTTCGTTTTAGACTCTGCTTGAGCTATGGTGATGGGTATGAAAACGTGTTCGTTTTAGACTCTGAGGAGGCCAGAGCTAGCCAAACGGGACTCATTGACAACTAACAGGGAAGTGAATTATCTCAATTCCATAGTAAATGAAACCGAGACATTATTAATATCACTATTTTGGAGAGGATTGGATTTCGTCATCGACGAAGAAAATACGAGTAACATGAAGACAGTTGCTAAATGCTAGCTAAAGACAGTTGCTAAATGCTAGCTAAAGACTGTTGCTAAATGCTAGCTAAAGACAGTTGCTAAATGCTAGCTAAAGACAGTTGCTAAATGCTAGCTAAAGACAATTGCTAAATGCTAGCAAAAGACAGTTGCTAAATGCTAGCTAAAGACAGTTGCTAAATGTTAGCTAAAGACTGTTGCTAAATGCTAGCTAAAGACAGTTGCTAAATGCTAGCTAAAGACAGTTGCTAAATGCTAGCTAAAGACTGTTGCTAAATGCTAGCAGCACATCCAAGGGACAAAGACTAGCTAAAGTTACCAAAGGACATTAGTCACTAAAAGGGAAGAACATTGTAATTAAAGGACAGACATTATTAACAGGCATAAAGCAATAAGGTGGGCTTGAGGCGAGAGTGACAGTTTAGGTTTTGGTGTTCACAAGTATTTTGCTGTGAAAAGTCTGTACTGTCTAACAACAAAGTGTTTTTGTGATTACTTGTTTATGTGGATTAAGGTCTTAAAGAGGGAATTTTTACTTTCATACAGACCCTTTTTGTTTTTGGAATGAATAGACAGTTTAGAGTTGGTAATAACAATGTCATCCCAATACTGAGGGTCCCTTTTAAACAAAATAAACCAATTTTTTAAGTTCTAAATGGCAACCAAATGTATACAAATATGAATTAACCTTGTTGCCTACAATAATATTTAAGCAAAATCTTGTACACAATGAGTGTATGGCTTAACTTATGGAACCGGTTCTGTAAACCTTGAAATAAAACACCAAAATAAAATGGCTTTAACAAAAAGAAGGCTTCACTGTCTGTATTTCCTTTACAGACTGAATGTATAAAAATATAACTTTCATGAAAACAGAAGAGTCAATAAACCAAGATGCTGTGAGAACCCTGGTTCCCTGGAACCCTGGAACCCTGGAACCCTGGTTCCCTGGAACCCTGGAACCCTGAAACCCTGGAACCCTGGTTCCCTGGAACCCTGGTTCCCTGGAAACCTGGAACCCTGGTTCCCTGGAACCCTGGTTCCCTGGAACCCTGGAACCCTGGTTCCCTGGAATCCTGAAACCCTGAAACCCTGGTTCCCTGGTTCCCTGGAACCCTGAAACCCTGGAACCCTGGAACCCTGGTTCCCTGGAACCCTGGAACCCTGGTTCCCTGGAACCCTGGAACCCTGGTTCCCTAGAACCCTGGAACCCTGGTTCCCTGGAATCCTGAAACCCTGAAACCCTGGTTCCCTGGTTCCCTGGAACCCTGAAACCCTGGAACCCTGGTTCCCTGGAACCCTGGAACCCTGGAACCCTGGAACCCTGAAACCCTGAAACCCTGGTTCCCTGGTTCCCTGGAACCCTGAAACCCTGGAACCCTGGAACCCTGGTTCCCTGGTTCCCTTGTATTAATGTACTGTGGCAGATCAGGGTATTGGGTCAAGACGTTTACACAGATCAGACACAGACAGAGTATGATTAGCTTGGATTCAAGGGTGTTTAATAATAAAATAATCAAAAGAAAAGGTTGGGTCTCCCCCATGAGACCCTCTCCAGGATACCGTCTCCAACTACACGGAAGTTACCTTACTTCCCCCAGTCCTTCCCCATGTGCTGCCCTTCTGGCAGCTTTATGGGCCTTGCACAGCTGGTGAGCAATCCGCCCTTAATTACTCACCAGCTCCCAATCAGCCCCAATTAGTCCTGTCCGGGGAGTCCGTCGAGACCTGGCACGTCCAGCAGATTGAGCCACCGCCTCGTGATGTATTCTCGACGAGTCTCCCCCTGGTGGCTGACCTGCTATACGCCACACCCTCCCCCCCACCCCCCCTTAGCTCTGTCGGGGAGGGGACGGTCATCAGTGCAATGTCTGTCTCCCTTCTCGATAGGGCATCCGCGTTTCCATGCTTCACCCCTGACCTGTGCACAACAGTAAAAGAGAAGCGTTGAAGGGACAAGAACCACCTGGTGACCCGATCGTTTGTGTCTTTTTCACGAGCATGGTCCGTGACCAGGGTGAAGTGGGTACCTAACAGGTAATACTTGAGAGTGTCTAGCGCCCACTTCAACGCCAGACACACTTTCTCAACAATTGAGTATTTTTTTTCCTCTCGGTATCAGCTTTCGGCTGATGTACATGATGGGGTGCTCCTCCCCATGGTGTATCTGGGACAGAACGGCCCCTGGTCCCGTGTCACATGCATCCGTCTGGACCACCATCGGCACCTGGAAATACGGGCATTACGAGAATCGAATGGGAGCACAGCGCTTCCTTCAGATGGCTGAACGCCGCTTCTGTCTCGTCCGTCCATTTCACTGTTTTCCCTGGTTAGATCGGTGAGGGGGGAAGCTATAGCAGGATAAACTGGCTAGAGTATCCTGCCAGTCCCAGGAAGGACTTGACCTGTGTCTTGGTGCGTGGAACGGACCAGTCACGTACCGCGTGAACCTTCCTCTCCTGGGGCTTGACCTGTGTCTTGGTGCGTGGAACGGGCCAGTCACGTACCGCGTGAACCTTCCTCTCCTGGGGCTTGACCTGTGTCTTGGTGCGTGGAACGGACCAGTCACGTACCGCGTGAACCTTCCTCTCCTGGAGCTTGACGTTCCCCCGTCCGATCAAATACCCCCAGGTACTCCACCTCCTCAAACACTAGCTTGCATTTCTTGGGGTTTGCGGTCAACCCGGCTTGTCTGAGCGCGTCCAGCACCGCCTGGAGGTGCGTCAGGTGCTCCTCCCAACCTTGGCTGTGGATGATGATATCATCCAGATAGGCCGCTACGTACTGCTGGTGGGGTCGAAGCACTGCGTTCATCAGTTGCTGGAATGTGGGCGGGGCTCCGTGGAGACAGAACGGGAGCACCCGGTACTGGTACAGACCGTCTGGTGTCGAGAACGCCGTCTTCTCCCAGGAGGAGGCTGCCAATGGTACCTGCCAATATCCTTTGGTCAGGTCAAGGGTGCTGATGTACCGGGCCTTTCCCAATCGGTCGATTAGCTCGTCCACCCTCGGCATGGGGTAGGCGTCGAATACGCTTATGTCGTTCACCCCCTGGAAATCATTACAGAAGCGGAGGCTACCGTCCGGTTTGGGCACCAACACGATGGGGCTGCACCATGCACTGTGGGACTCTTCAATGACCCCCATCCTCAGCATAGCCTCCACTTCTTGTTTCACGGCCATGCGTCGGGCCTCCAGAATTCGGTACGCCCTCTTTCTAACCGTTTCCCCGGGCCGGGTACGGATGTGGTGTTCAATGAGGGTCGTGCGGCCTGGCTTCTCGGAGAACACCGGCGTGTTCTGATCGACGAGCTCCTGGAGCTCTTGCTTCTGGGCCGGTACCACTGGTACCGTTGGCGTCCTGGGTCCCGACCATAACACGGCCAAGGCTGTCCTCTCCTGCCTCCTCTTCAACAGGTTCACGTGGTAAATCTGTTGAGGTTTCCGTCTCCCCGGTTGCCGTAGTTGACCGGTCCCAGTTTCTCGACCACCTCGTGTGGTCCGTGCCATGTTGCCAGGAACTTACTTTCGGCCGTGGGGATCAACACCAACACCCTGTCTCCCACCTGGAATTCTCGGGGCTGGGCTCCCCGATTGTAAACCTGGGCTTGGGCCGTCTCCATATGTTCTCTCACACTGGCCATATGGCTGTCATCCGCTCCCGCATAGTCTCTACGTGTTCCACCAAGCTGCGTAAGGGGGTCGGTTGGGCTTCCCACACCTCCTTGGTGAGGTCCAGTAGGCTGCGTGGTCTCCTCCCATAGAGGAGTTCAAACGGGGAAAACCCAGTGGAGGATTGGGGTACTTCTCGGATTGAGAACATTAGGTGGGGTAGTAGCTGGTCCCAGTTCTTCCCATCCTGCTTGATGACCTTCCGCAGCATCTGTTTGAGCATTTTGTTAAAGCGCTCGACGAGCCCATCCGTCTGCGGGTGAAAAACTGAGGTCCAGATCTGCTTGATCTGCATGAGGGCACACAACTCTTTCATTAAGCGGGACATCAACTCTGTACCTTGGTCTGTCAGGATCTCGTTCGGGATGCCCACCAGGCTAAAGAGGTGGAACAGCTCCCGGGCGATTCCCTTGGATACCGCCGCCCGTAGGGGAATGGCCTCGGGATACCGGGTGGCATAGTCTACTATTACCAAGATGTACCTGTGTCCTCATGCAGTCTTTACCAGAGGTCCCACTATATCCATGGCGATGCGTTCAAAGGGCACCCCGATGATCGGCAGGGGGACCAGAGGGTTTCGGAAGTGTGCTTTCGGGGCAGTGAGTTGACACTCCGGGCAGCTGCGACAGTAGTCTTCCACGGCCCTCCTCATCCCGGGCCAGTGGAACCGGGCGGCGACCCGTTCCCGGGTCTTCTCCATTCTCAGGTGCGCCCCCAACAGGTGGGTAAGTAAGGTATGACTAGATACAGTAATGTATGACTGGATACAGTAATGTATGACTGGATACAGTAATGTATGACTGGATACAGTAAGGTATGACTGGATACAGTAATGTATGACTAGATACAGTAATGTATGACTGGATACAGTAATGTATGACTGGATACAGTAAGGTATGACTGGATACAGTAATGTATGACTGGATACAGTAAGGTATGACTGGATACAGTAATGTATGACTGGATACAGTAATGTATGACTGGATACAGTAATGTATGACTAGATACAGTAATGTATGACTGGATACAGTAATGTATGACTGGATACAGTAATGTATGACTGGATACAGTAATGTATGACTGGATACAGTAATGTATGACTGGATACAGTAAGGTATGACTAGATACAGTAATGTATGACTGGATACAGTAATGTATGACTGGATACAGTAAGGTATGACTAGATACAGTAATGTATGACTGGATACAGTAATGTATGACTGGATACAGTAATGTATGACTGGATACAGTAAGGTATGATATGTCAGCAACTCAACTCAATCAAGGTAACCTGTCACCCAGAATAGACAACAATGTCACTTGAGAAATGTTCACATTGACCTTTTCATTTCAGCTGCGCAAAACTTTCCCACCAGTGTCGGGGGGCTGCATACCATGTGGAAACTCAGCCATAGGACTGTGTGTGCAGAATGGTAGGGCCCAGACATCACCAGACATCCCAAATAGTGCCCTATTCCCTACGTAGTCACACTCACTGACAGATAAACCGGACCAGTATTTAAATGCATTGATTGCTAAGTCTATCATCAATGACATCAACCACGCGAGCCACTGCCTGTTCACCCCGCTATCATCCAGAAGGCGAGGTCAGTACAGGTGCATCAAAGCTGGGACCGAGAGAATGAAAAACAGCTTCTATCTCAAGGCCATCAGACTGTTAAATAGCCATCACTAGCACATTAGAGGCTGCTGCTGCCTATTGAACTCACTGGCCACTTTAAGAAATGGAACACTAGTCACTTTAATAATGTTTACATATCTTGCACTACTCATCTCATATGTATATACTGTATTCTATAATATTCTACTGTATCTTAGTCCATGCCGCTCTGTCATTGCTCGTCCATATATGTATATATTCTTAATTCCATTCCTTACTTAGATTTGTGTGTATTGGGTATATGTTGTGAAATTGTTAGATATTACTTGTTAGATATTACTGCACTGTCGGAGCTAGAAGCACAAGCATTTCGCTACACCTGCAATAACATCTGCTAAACACGTGTATGTGACAAATACAATTTGATTTGATCATTGGCTTTCGCCTTCTTTTGGAAACAGTAGAAGCAAACCGTTCTTTAAGATACTACAGAGGTATGGAATAATAACACTTCAGCACCATTCAGTTCAGGAGCTATAAATGCCTTCCCTGTGTTCCATATCTTCATCTGTGTTTGATTCAGACGGACATTGTGCAACGGGTCCCTTCCGATCGGCTGTGGAGGTCATGGTCTGTTCAGTGTTTACGTTAGGACATCCATCTGCTGAGCTCAGGGGCTAGTGCATTCTCTTTGACCCCTAAACAGGGCTGCTGGGGGGCTAGTGGTGCATTCTCTTTGACCCCTAAACAGGGCTGCTGGGGGGCTAGTGGTGCATTCTCTTTGACCCCTAAACAGGGCTGCTGGGGGGCTGCTGGGGGGCTAGTGGTGCATTCTCTTTGACCCCTAAACAGGGCTGCTGGGGGGCTGCTGGGGGGCTAGTGGTGCATTCTCTTTGACCCCTAAACAGGGCTGCTGCGGGGGCTGCTGGGGCTCTGCTTAGGGTCTTCTGGGGGGCTAGTGGTGCCTCTGCTGGGTAAATGCTGGGGGGCTGCTGTGGGGGCTGCTGGGGGGTCTGCTGGGGGGCTAGTGGTGCCTCTTTGACCCCTAAACAGGGCTGTTGGGGGCTGCTGGGGTACCTCTTTGACTCGGGGTAGTAGAACATGACCCACAGACCAGGTGCACCAACCTCATCCACACACATCCACACACACACACACACACACACACATCCACATCCACACACACACACACACACACATACACACACATACACATCCACACACGCGGCAAACACACAACAACCTAGCCACCCTAGGTCCCTACAGACATGGTGAAGGTATTCATCTGCTTTGGCAGCGGCTGGTTCCATCAAACACATAAAGTATTCGTTAGCAGAAATAAAACAGGTTTGTGTGCACAACCGACCAATAGAGAGGGGATTTACAATGAAGGGGGCTCTCTCCAAACAGCGTTAGGTATCACCTCCCTGCACAGCTGTGTGTATGTTGGCCTAGTTTAAATGTTTGAGGAGCACATGTGGAGATGGATGTTGGACGGTGGACAGGGTTTCATGGTAAAGAGGTGAAGAAGGGTCAACTCGCAGGGGGCCATTTTAACTGTGGTGTCAACATCACCAGATCCCTGCCCAGTCCACTCAGCAAACACAATAAAACACATGGTCTCAGAGATGGTGATGGCTGCTTTCTGGAAAATACGGTCTCTTCTTCTCAGAAGGAGAGGTTCCCGAGCTCTTTGAGTTCTTAGAATCCGAAGGGAATGTTCCGCAGTGTCCAGCAAGTGGGACAGTGGGAAAAGCATGCAGAGGAAGACAGAGTACAGGCTTGATGTCATTGGCTCGTGTAACTCTGTCACTGACATTCCTTATGCATTAACGTTTAGTGGGCAATGGCGACTGGGTTGCCAGTTAGAGCGAGTCAACTGCTATTCTATTCAGAAAGGCTGGGAGGTTGGGTGGGGGAGGCCGGGTACCTCCAGTACTGGGAGGTTGGGTGGGGGAGGCCGGGTACCTCCAGTACTGGGACGGGTGGGGGGTTGGGACGGGTGGGACAGCTAGGAGGGGCCCACTGAAGCTGGGGAGGGGGGATGGGATGGGGACCAGAAATTGTGGGAGTAGGGAGGGAACAGGGGTTCCTATGGGATTGTGGGAGGAGGGAGGGAGGGAGGGAACAGGGGTTCATATGGGATTGTGGGAGGAGGGAGGGAGGGAGGGAACAGGGGTTCCTATAGGATTGTGGGAGGAGGGAGGGAGGGAGGGAACAGGGGTTCATATGGGATTGTGGGTGGAGGGAGGGAGGGAGGGAACAGGGGTTCATATGGGATTGTGGGTGGAGGGAGGGAGGGAGGGAACAGGGGTTCCTATGGGATTGTGGGAGGAGGGAGGGAGGGAGGGAACAGGGGTTCCTATGGGATTGTGGGAGGAGGGAGGGAGGGAGGGAACAGGGGTTCCTATGGGATTGTGGGTGGAGGGAGGGAGGGAGGGAACAGGGGTTCATATGGGATTGTGGGTGGAGGGAGGGAGGGAACAGGGGTTCCTATGGGATTGTGGGTGGAGGGAGGGAGGGAGGGAACAGGGGTTCATATGGGATTGTGGGTGGAGGGAGGGAGGGAGGAGGGAACAGGGGTTCCTATGGGATTGTGGGAGGAGGGAGGGAGGGAACAGGGGTTCCTATGGGATTGTGGGAGGAGGTAGGGAGGGAACAGGGGTTCCTATGGGATTGTGGGAGGAGGGAGGGAGGGAGGGAACAGGGGTTCATATGGGATTGTGGGTGGAGGGAGGGAGGGAGGGAGGGAACAGGGGTTCCTATGGGATTGTGGGAGGAGGGAGGGAGGGAGGGAACAGGGGTTCCTATGGGATTGTGGGAGGGAAGGAGGGAACAGGGGTTCCTATGGGATTGTGGGAGGAGGGAGGGAGGGAGGGAACAGGGGTTCATATGGGATTGTGGGTGGAGGGAGGGAGGGAGGGAGGGAACAGGGGTTCCTATGGGATTGTGGGAGGAGGGAGGGAACAGGGGTTCCTATGGTGTATCACAACCTTTTTTATTTTACACACACTGTCATGGCCAAATTGTACCATTTGTAACCTATAAAATGTACCATATTGTACCATTTGTAACTTACAAAATGTACCTTATTGTACCATTGTATATTCTACTGATATTTCCCATGATTGGTGTCAATAAAATCTTTGAAACACAACAAAATGAACATTGGCGTGTGTGTGTGCGTCTGTGCGTGCGTGTGTCTCACTCCGCTGTGAGGTAGTATGGCAAGAGAGGATCGGTTAAGAAGATGGACAGATGATAGTCATTACAGCTGAACTGAAATAACCTACTGTATCCCAACTCACTGACCTTGTGGTTACACAGTCTGCCCTGAGATTGGAAGGTTGTGAGTTTGATCCCCAAGTGAGTTACACCAGACTCTAAAAATCTTACCCAAAGTCTCTCTGCTTAGCGCCCAGCACTAGAGCTGAAATCTGCAGTTGGTGAAACAGCTGTGTCTGTTTGGAATATTACAACAAAGAAGTTACTTCAAACAATGAACACTGCTTTCTTCCCCTCGGGACATCACTCCACATGTTCTAGAACAGCAGAAATGTTCTTAAATAACTGATGGGAAGCAGGTACTGTAGATTAAAGAATACTTTTCTCCTCTTTCTGTCCATATCTTTGTGTCTTTCTGTCTGTTAATTTCTCAGTCTCTCCGTCCTGCTCTCTGTTTGTCTCTCTCTCTCTCTCTCTCTCTCTCTCTCTCTCTCTCTCTCTCTCTCTCTCTCTCTCTCTCTCTCTCTCTCTCTCTCTCTCTCTCTCTCTCTCTCTCTCTCTCTCTCTCTCTCTCTCTCTCTCTCTCTCTCTCTCTCTCTCTCTCTCTCTCTCTCTCTCTCTCTCTCTCTCTCTCTCTCTCTCCCTTTCTCTCTTTTTTTAAAAATCTTTCTCTGTCTGTCTCCCAGTGTCTCTCTGACCCCCCCATTCATTTTCTGTTTCCTTGTTCTACGGGCACTCCCTCCATCTCTCCATCCTCTCCCCCCTCCCCCCCTCCCCCAACCCTCCATCCTCTCCCCCCTCCCCCATCTTTCCAGCCTCTCCCCATCTCTCCATCCTTTCCCACCTCCCCCAACGCTCCATCCTCTCCCCTCCCCCCAACCCTCCATCCTTTCCCCCCTCCCCATCTCTCCAGCCTCTCCCCCTCCCCCATCTCTCCAGCCTCTCCCACCTCCCCCCATCTCTCCATCCTCTCCCCCCTCCCCCCAACCCTCCATCCTCTCCCCCTCCCCCCATCTCTCCATCCTCTCCCCCTCCCCATCTCTCCATCCTCTCCACCCTCTCCCCATCTCTCCATCCTCTCCACCCTCTCCATCCTCTCCCCATCTCTCCATCCTCTCCACCCTCTCCCCATCTCTCCATCCTCTCCCCCCTCCCCCAACCCTCCATCCTCTCCCCCCTCCCCCATCTCTCCACCCCTCTCCCCATCTCTCCATCCTCTCCCCCCTCCCCCAACCCTCCATCCTCTCCCCCCTCCCCCAACCCTCCATCCTCTCCCCCCTCCCCCATCTCTCCATCCTCTCCAGCCTCTCCCCATCTCTCCATCCTCCCCCCCTCCCCCAACGCTCCATCCTTTCCCCCCTCCCCCAACGCTCCATCCTCTCCCCCTCCCCCATCTCTCCATCCTCTCCCCCCCTCCCCCAACGCTCTATCCTCTCCCCATCTCTCCATCCTTTCCCACCTCCCCCCATCTTTCCATCCTCTCCCCCTCCCCCAACGCTCCATCCTTTCCCCCCTCCCCCCAACGCTCCATCCTCTCCCCCCTCCCCCATCTCTCCATCCTCTCCCCCCTCCCCCAACGCTCTATCCTCTCCCCATCTCTCCATCCTTTCCCACCTCCCCCATCTTTCCATCCTCTCCCCCCTCCCCCAACGCTCCATCCTTTCCCCCTCCCCCAACGCTCCATCCTCTCCCCCTCCCCCATCTCTCCATCCTCTCCCCCCTCCCCCAACGCTCTATCCTCTCCCCATCTCTCCATCCTTTCCCACCTCCCCCATCTCTCCATCCTCTCCCCCTCCCCCATCCTCTCCCCCCTCCCCCAACGCTCCATCCTCTCCCCCTCCCCCAACTCTCCATCCTCTCCCCACCTCCCCATCTCTCCATCCTCTCCCCCCCCCCCCATCCTCTCCCCCCTCCCCCAACGCTCTATCCTCTCCCCATCTCTCCATCCTTTCCCACCTCCCCCATCTCTCCATCCTCTCCCCCTCCCCCCATCATCTCCCCCCTCCCCCAACGCTCCATCCTCTCCCCCCTCCCCCAACGCTCCATCCTCTCCCCCCTCCCCCAACGCTCTATCCTCTCCCCATCTCTCCATCCTTTCCCACCTCCCCCATCTTTCCATCCTCTCCCCCCTCCCCCAACGCTCCATCCTCTCCCCCCTCCCCCATCTCTCCATCCTCTCCCACCTCCCCCATCTCTCCATCCTCTCCCCTCCCCCCATCCTCTCCCCCCTCCCCCAACGCTCCATCCTCTCCCCCCTCCCCCAACTCTCCATCCTCTCCCCTCTGTCCTGTGAAACAGACAGTCATGACAGACAGACAGACAGTGAGTGGTGTGAGAAGCAGAGGAGAGTGGCTGTGGAAGTTTCCATGCTCCAGCCTCAGTCTCTCACACACACACACACACACACACACACACACACACACACACACACCTGGCCTCTTACTGACAATGCTGCCCTGGTCTGATCTGGGCTGGGCTGGGCTGGGCTGGGCTGGGCTGGGATGGACTGGGATGGGCTGGGATGGGCTGGGATGGGCTGGGATGGAATGGGCTGGGCTGGGCTGGGATGGACTGGGCTGGGCTGGGATGGACTGGGATGGGCTGGGATGGGCTGGGATGGGCTGAGCTGGGCTGGCTGGGATGGGCTGGGATGGGGTGGGATGGTCTGGGATGGGCTGGGATGGGCTGGGATGGGATGGGATGGGATGGGCTGGGATGGGATGGGCTGGGATGGGCTGGGATGGGCTGTCTGGGATGGGCTGGGATGGGCTGGGATGGGATGGGCTGGGATGGGATGGGCTGGGATGGGATGGGCTGGGATGGACTGGGATGGGCTGGGATGGGATGTGCTGGCTGGGATGGGATGAACTGGGATGGGCTGGGATGGGCTGGGATGGGATGGGATGGGATGGGATGGGATGGGCTGGGATGGGATGGGCTGGCTGGCTGGCTGGGATGGGATGGGCTGGGATGGGATGTGCTAGCTGGGATGGGATGGCTGGCTGGCTGGGACGGGATGGGATGGGATGGACTGGATGGGATGGGCTGGGATGGGATGGGATGGGCTGGGATGGGCTGGGATGGGATGGGATGGGCTGGCTGGCTGGGATGGACTGGGATGGGATGGGCTGGGATGGGCTGGGATGGGATGGGCAGTGATGGGCTGGGATGGGCTGGGATGGGATGGGCTGGCTGGCTGGGATGGACTGGGATGGGATGGGCTGGGATGGGCTGGGCTGGGATGGGCTGGGATGGAATGGGCTGGCCGGCTGGGATGGTATAGGCTGGGATGGGCTGGGATGGGCTGGGATGGGATGGGCTGGGATGGGCTGGGATGGGCTGGCTGGCTGGGATGGGCTGGGATGGGCTGGGATGGGCTGGGATGGGCTGGGATGGAAAGGGATGGAAAGGGATGGGCTGAGATGGGATGGGCTGGGATGGGATGGGCTGGGATGGGCTGGTATGGGATGGGATGGGCTGGGTATGGGATGGGATGGGCTGGCTGGGATGGGCTGGGATGGGCTGGGCTGGGATGGGCTGGGATGGGATGGGATGGGCTGGCTGGGATGGGCTGGGATGGGCTGGGATGGGCTGGGATGGGCTGGGATATCACCGTTTTTCCGAGAGACAGCGTGCTACATCCCTGCTCCTACAGTCTTGCCTCAGTTTCCACTGCTCCTACAGTCTTGCCTCGGTTTCCACTGCTCCTACAGTCTTGCCTCGGTTTCCACTGCTCCTACAGTCTTGCTTCGGTTTCCACTGCTCCTACAGTCTTGCCTCGGTTTCCACTGCTCCCACAGTCTTGCCTCAGTTTCCACTGCTCCTACAGTCTTGCTTCGGTTTCCACTGCTCCCACAGTCTTGCCTCGGTTTCCACTGCTCCTACAGTCTTGCCTCGGTTTCCACTGCTCCTACAGTCTTGCTTTCGGTTTCCACTGCTCCTACAGTCTTGCCTCGGTTTCCACTGCTCCTACAGTCTTGCCTCGGTTTCCACTGCTCCTACAGTCTTACTTCGGTAATGCAGTTTAACTGACGTCCGACCCAGAAAGACAATTTCCATAGATGGCGACATAGAGAAGTCAGATTTGAAAATTCCTAATAAGACACTTCAGTCATCACCTTTGTGCACAAAACATCAATTTAATTATTCAAATAATTGTCGCTGAGGGCGATTTTTTTTCCATCACTCACAGCCGAAGAAATTAACATTTTATATTCATCCAATGTCTGCCATGTTTTTGTATGACGCGACGACGTCGTCGCTGCTTGCGCTGTTCCCTGTGCACACTGAGTGCTAGTGCGCATGTGAAGTTTGGCCGTGTAAACTGGATGCAGAGAGGGGAGGGGGGAGGGTTTGGTGAGGCATGTAGCTAGGAGAGGGTTTGGTGAGGCATGTAGCTGGGAGAGGGTTTG